>NC_053397.1:22958068-22988068 GCF_905171765.1 Bufo bufo
TGGCCGTAGAATAGGACACGTTCTATCTTTTTTGCCGGGCCACAGAACGGAAGTACATTTAAATGAATGGGTCCTCATCCGTTCCGCATCGTCTGAACGAGCCCTTAGACGGGTAAACACTATTGTACGCCCCTGATAGGTCAGTAAGAAGAAGTTTACATTATGCAAAGTCGGGTGTAGACATTTCATTTTTTTAAACTTTTTATACTTTGGCATGGAAGGATTTTTTTGCATTAATTGTAAGACTTTTATTTTTTCATAAATGCATTCGGGGCTTTTGGGTACAAGACTATTATCTTTTTTGATTGTCATTATGAGATATGTGACATTAATGTTGAGAAAACTTGCAGAAAAATATCGGAGGTGCTGACTTTTATAGGGATAGAAGACTATGGCGGTTAGAAAGATACCGAAAAAGGGCCAGGGACAATATCATGACAAAATGGGCAAAGGTTGCCCCCTAGAGGAAAAATATAGAATGGCATCTCATTTTAAGCTCTGATTTGGAAGTTTTTGTATTGGGAATCTGAAAATTGAAGCAATTCCCTATGTTATCATCTAAATCTGTCTCTTTACAAGCGGCCGTGATTCTGATACTAAGCCTGCGGAGAAAGACATTTCTCCATGCATTCTCTGCAGACTACATGGGGCATTTATGGCAGCCTGTATTCTGTGATGGGAGCTCTAATGGGGGCTTATGGCAAAGCATACATTGAAACCTACTGTGAATGGCCCATTCTCACGACACAGACTACCATGAAGGGTGCCAGGAGTTTTTTGGGGGAAGAAATTCTGATAATAATAAATTAGCATTAATGCTGCTCCCTAATAAAGTAATAAAGTTGCCCTAAATTGGGATTTCCATGTTAGGGCTGTATAGTTTCATACATTTCCCTATAATGAAGTGGTATGACCCTAACCATTGGTGGTGTACTTGTAATATACCAATAATGTGTGATTCGAGGGGATTTCAACATCACCCCCAGCACAAGAACAAAGGACCCACTTCAGTTTGGTTTTATGCAAATTCAAGATTTCTAATTGCCCTCAGTCTTCCCTCTGCTTTACACTGCAGCTTTGCCTGTTCAGATTTTCTGCTATGCTTTAGCACAAGCTCACCGGGAAGCCAATGAAAAGATGATTCCCCTGACAGTAAAAACAAAATGATCATAAAAGGGCGAACAAGCCTCAATAAAGAGGGAAATCTACTTAAAAGGGAATCTCCGCCTTTTATCATTATGTTGATTCATTTCCTAATGTCAATAAGTTCTGGTAAAACGTTAGAAATGTCATAGGAGACATATCAACAGCTTTGATTGGTGGAGGTCTGAACGCTGAGACCCCCACGTTCTCTCTTTGCCGCAGTAGAGGAAGCGAGACGGACTCAGCAGAAAGTCTTTGGATCCATCTCAATTCCATCTCCTGCAGCGAGGAGAGAAAGTGTGATATGGGAGCGCTTCACCCCCCTCGTTATAACAATCATTGGAGGTCTCAGCACTCAAAACTTTTTGAACATATGTCTTTATAACTTATCAAAAATTTTCTGAAAACTCAGCGATCCTTTAAAGGCCTGGAACCATTTTTCTGATACACAGCAAAAAATCCCCTATATAAACATGCCCACAGTGTCCACTAGATGGAGCTGTGATTGTTGGGTTCCGTGTATAACAGTTAACTCCTACAGACCCTGGTCTACTGCGGTCCATTCATACTGAGGGACACAGGATCGGGGATAGGGGATTACTTTGATATCCCTTTGATAAAAAAAAAAAACTTAAACCTCAAAATACTACACATTTAGCTCCAGACTAAACAATAGTATAGTAAAAAATGAAAAACAGTGAAAAACATTGCACTTAAATTTGTCTCAAATTCTGCTGGACTGCTATGCATTTTCCATCTTAAACACTGTCCATATCATGTCTAAGTGTTTATTATGTCTGATTGATTTCTATTGTAAAAGCCTACTGCATGTCATGCACCTACTATGCTATAATGAACAGCAAATTAAAAGGTTTACGGACCTATACCCACACAATGGTGTCCAAAAGGATACTCGCTGGACACTCATTTGGTCTCCATTGAGGATTTATAAGGATATTTTGATGTATACAGCAAATGTAGGGCTCAAATGCAACGTGCACAGAACCTAAACCTTGTCAACTATTCAGTTAAAGGGGTTAGGCCACGATTGATGTAAAAGATGAAAATCAGACATCATATAGTACATGACAACCTCTTTCTAACAAAGCTAGAACCAGCCCTGTACCTGACATGGATCCAGAGATCTCCACATTCATTGCTCCAATTGTTCTGCTAGATTTATTTAAGGCTGGCAGCTCAGGGGGCGTGCCCTTTATCAGGAAGGTGTGTCCTTTCTCGGGGGCGTGTCCTTTCTTGGGGGCGTGTTCTTTTTGCTGCAGCTCTCTCCCTGTAACTGCTACCGCTTCTAACAGTAGATATGGTGGGTGACAGTTGAAGATTTAAACTGAGTGCGTGTGACCACCTCAGTGAGGTGGACATGAAATAAGGAAAAGAATAAACAGCAGGCAACGCTATAAAGATATATTTTATTGTATATATATATATATATATATATATATATATATATATATATATATATATATATATAATAACTCAATGTCTGTACTAAATGTTTAATTGCATGAAATTACAAAAGTATTCAGATCCAGCTGCTGGTTTGAAAAATGTTGAATATTTTTCGTGGCACAATCTATTTAACGGGGATGAACCAGTTTCTGACTGTTGGAGAACATGTTCCATTTTCATAAAGGGGTTTTCCAGGCTTTTAGTATTGATGATGACCTGTTTTCAGGATAGGTGATCAATATCAGAGCCGGGTGTCAGACCCCCGCCGATCGCTGCTGCTATGTCTATGGCAAGCAGGAAGAGAGACAGGAGATGACACAGGCGCATGGCACGTGCCTTCTCCTCATACAGCTGATCAGCAGGGGTACCGGGTGTTGGATCCCCTCCAATCTGATATTGACCACCTATCCTGGAAAAGCCTCAAAAGCCTGGAATACCCCTTTAATGTTTCCTACCAAAGACTCTGGCCCCCTTCAATAACTAAATTGTGGCCAGTCATGTAGTCTGAAGCTTCTGACGCCAAGTAGACCACCGCAGCCTGCAGGTCTGTCACTTGTGCCAGCCGCCCGGCAGGTATATCGGCCAACCAGCGCTTTACTAGTGGTTTCAAGGCTTCTGAATGGATGAGCGGTGTATCTACAATGCCCCTGCAACAAAGAAAAAAGAAAAATTATGAAAGAATGGATTTTATTTTAAAAATATACATTTTAAAAAGTTACTTTAAAATATTATCTAAATGTTATTTACATGATAGTTTCTTTAGGCTATGTCTGAAAACACTAAATTCCGCCATCTGGGGGGCATTGCTACCTCCCAACATGTGATAGGTGACCAAGTGACTACAAGACCCCATGATATCCAAATGACTGACTATGGTTTCAACTATATGCCTAAGTTTCAGTAGGAAGAGCAGCTCTGGAGCACAAACTGCAGCTCTAACTTAATTTGGGTTCACTTTCTTTTGGCTCTCTTTAAAGGCCGACAAACACATTCAATTGCTGGAATCTGACTGCTGGGACCCCCAGCGATTACAAGAACGGGGGATCTCTGGGTCCCCTGTGTGAATGGAGCATTAGTGCGCATTTGCTTTATTCAGTTCTGTGGGGCTGATAGAGATACCCAAGTGCTGTACACGGCAGTCCTATCAAGTGAATAAGATTTATAATAGTTCTAATAAGACGATAATGTTTTATGCATTTAGCAGATGCCACAAATAATTTTGGGTTGATATGTGCTTCACTCCTTCTACTGGACAGGAAGTCTGCTGAGTGTGGCAAAATATCTTCCATCATCCTTTTATATCTCATTACTAATTCCTGATTCCATTCTGTAAAATAAATGATGTAATAAATGTATCAGATAGTAAATACACATTGCATCCTGATCAATCAATGCAAGTCAATCTGGGATAAATGCTAGAGTATGACACTTAAAGGGAACATGCCACCTAGAATATTTTTCCATCCAGTTAAAACCAGATTGTGACATAGGTCCTTTTTTCGAATCAGTTTTATTTTCTGATTGTGAATTTTAAATTTTTTATGTTGTCTCAGCATGATTATAGGGGCAGCCATCTTGCCTGAGCTGTTGCTTACAGCACTTAGTGGTCTAGAGGGGACCTCATTGACTTCTATAGGAGAGTTTTCTTGGCATGCTCTGTGACCTGTGCAGAGGTCAGGAGGGAGGAGATGAGCTGTGATATCACCTATTGTGAATGTTAGATCCTGTGTAACCCTAACCCTATCTATCTATCTAAAAAAAAAAAAAAAAAGATTGTGACATATGTCCTTTTTTCTAATCTGTTCTATTTTCTGATTGTGAATTTTAATTTTTTTATGTTTCTGAACATGATTATAGGGGCAGCCATCTTGCCAGAGCTGTTGCTTACAGCACATCCTGTGTAACCCTAACCCTATCTATCTACCTAAAAAAAATCAGACAAATAGGGTTGAACATGAAAATAAAAAGTAATGACTGAAAAATAAAATATGAACAATTCTTCCAAGACGAGCAGCGGCAGGAATCAAGCAATCCTTCTGTGACCAGGGAAGAGTAAACTGGATCCTTCACAGACTTTTACTGTGTGACCAAAAGGGATTCATGAGAAATGGAAAAGCAAGAAAGATACAGTACATTTTTTTTTATTTAAAAAATTGTGACACATTTCAATATCTATCTATCTCATATCTATCTATCTATCTATCTATCTATCTATCTATCTATCTATCTATCTATCTATCTGTAATACCTGTCATTGTAATCCTGCCTGAGATAATAAGATGACTGCTGAAATCTGCACAGACCAAGAAGAGGCGCTTATTATTAGGCTTAGTGGCCCATGTGTGAAAACTGCTGGATCAAATTTTTTTTTTTCATAGATAGTGACATGGAAAATTAAAAATAATATCGTCAAAATTTGTTAAAAATATGTTTAACATAAAAACTTGATCTAAACACATTCCATTTAGGCCCCATTTACATGACCGTATGGCCGCCGTGCCCGTTTTGTGGACCGTAAACAACGGACCCATTGACTTGAAAGTGTCCGCGATCCGCCAAGTACAACATGTCCTATGCGGAGCAGAGGCACGGGCACAGAAGCCCACCAAAGGGCTTCCGTGTGTGTCTGTGGGCTTACGTGCTCGTGCCTCCGCAAAAGATAGGACATGCCGTGTGTTGCAGATCGCGGACCCATTCAAGTCAATGGGTCCGCAGAACGATACGGAGCTCACACAGCCAGTGCCGTGTTTTGCGCCAACACGGGCATGACAGCCATATGGTTGTGTGAATGGGGCCTTAAGGGGATATTCAAGGAGCACAAAATAATGGAATATTAATAGGATATCTCAGCGATATCTTGCTGATCAGCGAGGATCCAACTGTAGGACTCCCTCCAACAAGACCTCTCCAACATTTTGTCTGCGCAGCCCAGCTTCCGTCCATGTTGTGCAGAGAACTGCAACTTGGACCCATGGAAATGAATGGAGCAGAGCTGCAGTGCCTGCATAGTGACTGGATGCTTGTGGCCAGGGGCGTAGCTATAGGGGGTGCAGAGGTAAGAGTTGCTACCTGGCCCAGGAGCCTGAGGGGGCCCAAAGACCCTTGTGCCATATAAGAAGACACAGATATTATAGAAAGTGCATGCTGGTCTGTCTGGAGGGAAGGGTTAAGGTGAAGAATTTGGCATGGGGGGGGCATTTAAATTTTTGCCTTAGGCAGCACGAAGGCTATGTCCCTCCCTGCCCCTGGCCACAAAGCACTGAGGGAAGGGGGGCCCAAGCTGAACTCTTGCAGCAGGGTCCATGAGCCTTTAGCTACGCCCCTGCTTGTGGCTCTATAAAGGGGAGAATGTAGAAGGAGCGCCACGGCCCTTGTCATTTTAGCTGAGGCCACTGGATCCTTCACTTAGTACTGGTACTGCCAGTACAGTATACTATGGGACCACCGGGGATTGTCAAGCCCCTGTTTATCAGCAGTACCATAGGGATGAATGGAGCAGCAGTGCCCATGCCCAGTGGGTATGTTCGACCATTGCACCATTAATACAGGAAGACACAGGATGCGAGTTCTCGGTATCGTGGAGACAGGATACAATTAATATTTGTCACGACCACCATCATTTCCACACAGTTTTGAAGATCTCTGCTAGCTGTCAGTTAATGCTCAGTTAAAACTGTGCACCCGTGTGATCGTCACATGACCAGGTCTGATTTCATCCTCTGCGAGTAACCAATCAAGGTTCCCGTTCACTTACAGCAACTAGAGATCTTGGAAATGGTGATGAATGGATGCATGGTAGCAGAGATGAGCAAATCCAATCATCTGTTTCATAGAAGGGACTGCAAATTCGGGGGCCAAATGGTTGGGGCTTATGTAAACCCCGCCCATAAGTGGGCATTCGAGGTGAGGAAAGGCTTACGTGCCCCAAATTTACCAACTCAAATTTGGGGCATAAGTATGCTGTTGTGCCATAGAATGCAATTTGAGAATTAATTCAGCTATTATTTTCATTAATTTGCCAAAATCCAACAAATCGATTCCTGAAAGCACCCTAATGGTGGGTGCAAGTCAAGCACTGATTCTTGCTGTGGGTGAATCAATGAAAATTGAATTAAGCATAAAAATTTGCACTTTTATCCATGGGTGTTACCACCCAGCTTTTCTAGGGTACTGAATAGCATAAATGTGGTGTAGTATAAGAGCACAGGATGCATAACTAGGCGGGTCATTTATCAAATCAGATTCCACCTTTCATTTTCCAAAGGAGCTGTCCAAAATGAAAGGTGGAATCTGATTGGTTGCTATGGGCAACTATAGCAGTGTAAGGAATCTGATTAACATGGGGTGAGCTGCAGAAAACTGTCTATGTTGCCCATAGCAAGCAATCACAGCGCAGCTCTCATGTCATATCCTGCTCTTGAAAAATTAAAGCTGCTCTGTGATTGGATGCTCTAGGCAACAAAGATAGTTTCACTTTTACAGAGCTTAGCCCCAACATTTTAGTGATAAACTGCACATAATTCAGCCATTCAGAGTACAGTGGCTTGTCAGGAACCTCATTGTACAGTGTCCAGTAAGGGACATAGAGCCTCATTTATCAAAACTGTCTATCAGCCATGCTGTCTTTGTTGCCCATGACAACCAATCAGAGCTCAGCTTTCATTTTTCCAGAGCAGTTTAGGAAATGAAAGCTGTGTTGTGATTGGTCGCTATGGGCAACCAAGACAGTATGACTGCTATTCAGTTTTGATAATTGAGTCCCATACATTTTTACATCATACACATAATTAATTTGCCTAAATGACCAAAATATGTCCCAAGACCCCTGCCTTCCACCTTTCCCTAAAGCCATGGGGGAGACAGCCAGCTTACTAAGCTCATAATAAAGTTTGATCCTCAGAATGGCTGGAGGAGAGGAGTCCTATCGCCTCACTGAGCTCCCCAACCCCCGCAGCCTTGACAACCTCGATTAAAACAATGATTTTCCATTAAAATGTACAAACAGCATTAACATCCCTTTTTATTAATGAGAACCGGACACAATAAAACTCAAACGCATCCAATTTCACCGCCGGCTGGCCTGGATAGAACTGACACTGATTGGCGCTATCTCTCCTCGGCGTCATATTTGTGTTGTGCGCAAATGTATAATTTCCCTTAGCCCCCGGAACAAATAAATTTACATATCTCCACCGACAATGAAATTCCATTTAACTTCTTACAGATGACAGTAACTAAAATCTGAACTGCCAATTGTAGTTCATTAGTGCGGCAGGGACGCTTTCCAAATGTTAATAAAAATTCCAACATGCTGATAAATTAGTGCTTCTAAGGAGCATGTGACACCCTGGTTAACATATTCAACCTCAATTATAATTCCCTTCAGCACCCTGTTATCTGAAACTTTCGCTGGCAATCAAAGGTGCTGTTTTTCAGCGGCCAATTTTCTAGATAATGTAGCTTATCAACACAGTGGGTAAACTTGCCAATGAAATCAAGCAGCACTGAACCACACACGCGCTAATTGCAATGCTTTTTTTATGCATATTTACAGCCTGTCATTTCAAAGAAATCAGTGGCCCATTGAGGCGCCCGGTTAGCCGGGAGAAGTGACGCCTGCAAATGAAAATTAGCAAACAAACCGGTGACAAATATGAAATGAACAAATATATTAAAAAGGAGAGTGGGGAAAAAAATGTATCTTCTTCTAGAACATCCTCTCTGCCTTCATTTAGGCTGCGGCCACGCAACGGTGATTCCGAAAGAGACGGGGACGTGAGAACGCCCTGGATTGCAGAGTATTGTGCAGTGTAAAACTATATTACAATGAAAGTTTCTATCACCTATCCAGATGACCTCTTTTTTTTTTGGGATCGCACGGAGTTCTAATGGTCAGACCCTCCGCAATCCCAAGAACATGGGGTCCCCTCTCTGAATGGAGCAGTAGTGCGCATGTCGGTCCACCACTACATTTCCATCTATGGGAGTGATGGAGATCTGTCTACGACATATTATCTGATATTAGCCAGGATGGGCGTCTGGTTCGGTTAATATGAGACCGTTTTATCCTTCTGGTAGAGGCAATTTACATCTAGAGGATGAAAATGTGACGGATGAATCCAAACTGCGACTGGCGAACCACATTGACTTATAGTAAAATTTGCCTGGGTTCCACCATTTTCATGGGAAAAATAAAGCCGCATGCCGTTCTATTCTTGATGTCAATAGTGATGGCAACCTAGGGCTAATTCTTACATGTCTGCTGTCTAAAACAAAAATTGTAATGGCAACCCCCCCTTCCCCTTGCAAATTCTTTGAGGGGGTGATTCTCACATTCTCACATGTCAATTTCTCAGCGAGTGACTCTCAACAGAGCCATCAATGACTTTCGTTAGTTGTGTAGCCTGAAGATAGGCTGATCAAGATAGCCTGAAGATAGGCTGAAGAGATCAGCCGTAATCTATGGAGAAACAACCCAGCAGCAGTTGTATTTCCCTTTAGCACCCCCACAGGGGAAATGGAGGATTACACTGTTAGTTCCCTTTGATATCTTGTAGATTGTAAGCCCTCACGGGCAGGGTCCTCTCTCCTTCTGTACCAGTCTGTAACTCATGTTGTTCATGCTCCTTGCAATTGTCTGTATTATGCACGTTCACCTCTTATCATATTGTGGGGATTCGCTCTGGTAGTTAGGATAAGTGGGCGCAGTACAGAGGCAAAATACAAGTTCGCAATTCAAACTTCATTGTTTACTCACACATGATGCCAAAAACAAAACATCACTTTTGCAGCGTTACTTCACACCCAATGGCAAGTTAATAAAACAAAAGTCACCTTGGTGGCAGTTCTGCCTCAGAAAGTTCAAATGCAGGCTTTAGGCTGCCTGCTCCCCTGACACACGGGTCTCCGATCTCCAGCCCAGCACAGGCCCCAGATCCCAGCACACAGACCTCCTGAGCTCCACTGTCAGACAGAGGTAATCCTCTCCACCTGGCAGTGCTGGCTGGTTTTTATGCCTGCCAAAACCCGGCCTGGAACGTGTGGAGTAGTCACCCACCCAGCACTTTGACTACTCCCAGTAAGAGCCGTCCCGGATCAGCTATTACAGCCATGCTAAGTACCAAGGTATCAACAGCAACTGCTGCTGACTCATAAAAAACTGCTTTTACTCCACCAAGGCCAGGAACCTCGGTGACACGATGATTCCTTGTACCATCTTACAATATGTACAGTGCCGTGGAATGAATGGCGCTTTAATAAATAATAATATCAATTGGTGGTCTGTGTACTGCATTGATGCGCTTGGTCCTCCAAGATAAAAGCTTTTTAGTTATTTGTTGCGCTTGTCAGGTTATGCTGGGGGTTACAGTTTTCAGAGATCAGTTGGAGGCCTCAGAAATGGATGACATTCCTAGATCTATACATATAGGGGGTCATTTACAAACAGATATATGCCCCTTTTGTGACTTATATCTTTCACAGATTCTGTCACACTTGTTGCGGCCGAATCTGCGACTTCTTTCCCGCTCGCGTCAGGTCTAAAAAGAGGGCGTGATGTGGGTAGGGAAGGGGACGGGCTGGCAGACCCATCTCATTCATCATTTTCTACGCCTGGTTTAGGCATAGAAAATGGTCTAAAATGTAAGACCGCAGGGAAGCCACTAGTGGATACGCTGAAGTTATGTAGAGCCGACTCCTCTACATAACTTTGGTGATCCACCGTCAGCAGGGGTTTATTAAGACTTGCGTCTAAAATGTCGGTCTTAATAAATGTGCCCCATAGTGTAAAAGCTGTTCTGCTGATTTTTTTTTAACCATTTTGCTGCCAGGTTTTTCTCCACATCGGTAATCTATCAGGCTCTGAGCAGCTTTACTGCAGTATAAGTCTGTATTTCCATTACTATCCAAAAGCGCTAATATTGGCTGCTCCCCTGAACACTTTGAATAATGTATCATTTTGGCCAAGTACCACTAGATAATAGCCCTGATTTGTTTCCTAGCAAGATATTTCGAAAATCATGTTGACATTATCTAATGACTAGTGATGCTCAAACAAACTGCTTCATCAGAGCGAATCCGGACAACGGCAAATATTTCCTTTCGAAAATATAAAGCGACCAAGAAATATTGCCCTCCCATTTTTTACTATTCAGCAGTGAAGTGGATATTAAGAATTCTTATGTAGAAAAAAGAAGAAGTACAATTATATATTCCTTGTGGTCGTGGTTTATAATATTATCGGCCTTGGTCCAAGTAAAACTGAATTTCCACTTTTTTTTATATCATATCGTTTTGAGGTCCAACAGTCGGTGCTGATTAATTTCCTTATAAATCTTCGTAGTTTTCGGAGCTCAGTTTTTCTGATACAAAGCTCTACCTGTTTGCATAGAGTTAAAACTGTTTTCTGGGACTTGAAAATTGATGAACTATCCTAGGGATCATGCGGGGTCCGACACCTGGCACCCCCACCTCGGGCAACCGCCAGCCCCGAAAACTATACAGCAGACGGAACCAGAAGCAGAAGGTTCTGTCCACTGTGTAGAGGCTGTGCCGAAGTACTCCTGTTCAAGTGGGCTGCAGTATGCCAGCGCCAGAATCTACACAGTGGACAGAGACTTCCATCTACTATATAGTTTTTGGTGTTGGCAGCTGCCAAGAACAACTAAGGCTACTTTCACACTAGCATTTTTTGCGGATCCGTCATGGATCTGCAAAAACGCTTCCGTTGCAATAATACAACCGCATGCATCCGTCATGAACGGATCCGGTTGTATTTATGTCTTCTATAGCCATGACGGATCCGTCTTGAACACCACTGAAAGTCAATGGGGGACGGATCCGTTTTCTATTGTGCCAGATTGTGTCAGAGAAAACGGATCGTCCCTATCGACTTACATTGTGTGTCAGGACGGATCCGTTTGGCTCCGCTTCAGCGGACAGCAAAACGCTGCAGGCGGCCTCCAGAGCAGAATGGCGACGGAACGGAGGCAAACTGAGGCATTCTGAGCAGATCCTTTTCCGTTCAGAATGCATTAGGGCAAAACTGATCAGTTTTGGACCGCTTGTGAGAGCCCTGAACGGATCTCACAAACGGAAAGCCAAAACGCTAGTGTGAAAGTAGCCTAATTGTGGGGATGCCGGGTGTCACGCCCCCACCAATCTGATATTGACCTGTTATAAGGATAGGTCATCAATATGTAAGTCCTGTAAAACCCTTAAAGGGGTTGTCCCATGAAAAATATTCTACATTTTTTCAATCCAGCACCTGGATCTCAATATTTTTGTATTTGCAAGTACCGTAATAAAAAATTTTGTATCGCCACTGAGTTATTCACGGAAATCTATCTGTATAGCGCCACCTGCTGTTTGCCCTTTTTTCTAAGTTCTCTGTCCAGCTCACTGAGATTGACATACAAATATATGCTCAGTACCATCCTTCAACTGCCACCAACTACAGGAGAAAGGACATGCCCTCTGAGAAAGTGCATGCCCCCTGAGCTGCCAGCTTGAAAAAAATCTAGCAGAGCAATTGCAGCAATGATTATGGAGATCTATGGATCCATGTGAGGTACAGGGCTGGTTCTGCGTTCGTCAGAAAGAGATTGACATGTGCTACATGATATCTGATTTTCAGTTTTTACATTACTCATGGGGTAACCCCTTTAGATGATAAACTCATGAACTCCTGCAGCCACCACTAGGGGGCATCCTACAGGCTCTTTGGATATAGCTTTATTATTTGGTTCAGTATGGCTCCTAAGCTCCCCTCAGTGGTTTCTGTAGTCAGATGGTCCCCTGTAATTCCTTCCTGATTGCTGACCATTCACTTCCAGTGAGGTGTTAGAATAAGTGGTAGTATATCAGCAATGCAAACCAACAGCACTTTTATAGAGTTTCATCACTCTGGATATTATGAAGATCTACCAATATGCTTAAAGAGGTTTTCCAGGTCTGTAGGCCTAAGATAGGTCATCAATTTCAGATCAGTGGGGGGGTTGACTCCTGGCATCTCCACACTCAGCTGTGTGGACATGGACAGCCACCGAAACTGCACAGCTCCATGCAATTGGTAGTGGTCATGAATGCTACTGCAGAGATCAGCGGATCCTAGAGATCCTTGAAGTCATCAATATTACACTATTACTATTTGAAAACCCATTTAAAGGGATTTTCCAGTCTCAGAACCTTGTAAAATGTGTATATTTACACAGTAAGGGTTTTAGCAGCTGAGATGTCTCTTTAAAGGGATGATCCACTTTTGATAATCCCTATTTGTTAAAACAAATTCTCCTAAACAAGTCAAGGGGGCATATCTGTTTAGTCCCCCAGTGATCAGCTGTAATCTGTGGGGGAACCTGGCAGTAAGTGCTCATATCTACTACGGGAGAAATTAACGGGGCAGTATAGCCCTGAACATTTTTAAAACAGCAGATATTTGCGTGCACCAAAAAAATATGTTATACTCAACATACTTTCCCCCGTTACTCCCAGTCCGACACTTACTGGCTCCCTGTTTTATTCTGAACCGATTTAAAAATAATAATAATAATAATAATCAGAGGCTGTGCAACCCCTTTAAGGATTACATGGTTTCCATTGATATCAATAGACTTTAAAGTAGTCTGGCAGCAGCTTTTTCAATCTCGCCATGGAGAATACATAAATGCTCAGCCGTGATGCGCTTGCATGTGTATGAGGGAAGCAGAAAGACGCTTGTCTGGATGACAGTTAGTGAAGGTGTATGTGCAGTGACCCAGTGGTTCACTGCTTAAATGATTCCCTGCTCAAGTAGTTCACTGCTAAAATGATTCACTGCTAGAAAAGGGTTGACATATTTTTTGATTATGCACTTTCACAGCAAAAAAGGGATAATGCACTACTAATCATGCATTGGTAATCCCAAGAGTTGTATGCAAGGAGGAGGGAGTTAACGATGGCCCTTAAATACAATTGTTGGTTGTTGGCTGGTCCCAAACCGTTAGTGAGTGGGTTTCTTGTAGTCTGTGAGTTGCTGTTAGTTTGTAAGCCAGTGTTGTAGCCACTAGAGAGTGAGCCACAGCCTGTGTGTGAAGAAAGGAGCATCCCCATCCAGGGAGACACCAACCATATGAGACAAAGATCTGCCAGAAAAAAAAGTGACTGTACTGAGAGCCAGCCTCTGAGGGTGAGAAGAACAGAACCTGTATAGAAGGTAGAGGGTCATTAGAAGGGACAGTGCATGGACAAGAAGCCAATGAAGGTAACGCACGTGTTAGGCTGTTAGGTTAGACTTCACTGCATGTGGATTGGGTCATTTGCCTCAGGCGCCCTTTCACATTATAGAGATAGACTGGCCATCTGTTAAAGAACTGCATCCCGCAGTGTGGCATTGCCGAGATATTAAGAGAGAGAAATTGCCAATTTGGGATTATGGTATTACTTAGCGACTCTGAGGGGATCATCATACTGTTCACCTCTATATAGAACCTTTGGTAAAAGACTCTCTTGTGACATAATTGAGAACGATGCCTACAATGTGTATTTGCACTTTGACACCATTCCTCCCAGTAAAGGCTGTATTGGTTACAACCAAGCTGGTCTGATCATTTGTCTCCCTCCTCCGCTGGCCTTGAATCCCAGTTTCCACCTCCCACCCCATCCTCCTGCCTTCCACCCCGCTGCTCATCTAACATCAAGGGCACCTCAGCCACCAAAAGACAGGGGCCCCAAAATACAGTTTGTGTGCTGAGGGAAACCTCCATCATCACCACCACCTTCTCTCTGTCTCACGCCCCCCCATGAGGGCCGGAGCACCACATATGGGCACCTTAATAGATAAGGGTTCTGAACTTGGAACTTCCCTCTCTTCAGAATACACTAAAACGATATTTCAAAATGGGTTTTCTATACCAGACAACCTCTTTGTGACTCTATTTCCACTTGAACCAAGTCTACTTTTGTGCCATATGATGAATCTGAATGCTCCCAAATGTCATTACATAAAATACACATTCTTTCTCATTTGCAAACCAATTTGAAGCTTAATAGGCCAATGAGAATTTTTGGCTTCATCTGCAAATAATTTCAACGGATCAGTATAAAGCCAACACACCCATTTCTCCTAACGACCACTAATCGCTTGACAATGTCATGTCACCTTTAAAAATTCTACCACGGCCAAAAGAACCTATCTTAATGACAATTAGATGGCAAGCTGTGTTGGGACTTTTGTGTATTAGTCATATTAGATGCCTAAAAAGATAGCACCAAATTTTGGCATTCTTGGTGAAGTAGACTTTGGATGATGCATCCTTGCAGAAATTCCTTGGTTGTGTCTTTTTTCTTTTTTAAACTTTGGAGACTTGCCATTGTGCATCTTCATAGGCAAGAATCATTTGAATTATTTCCAGATTACCTACAGCAAGTGCCAACGTACTAATGTGCTGGTGTATCGACTATTCTGCGCTAACAGCCTGTTAGTGATTTATTTCCTGTGCCAGAGTTTCATTTAGGAAAAAATTAAAACCTTCCCTAGAAAAAAAATATTAGAAGAGCAATGTACATTTAGTAATTAGAATTCATTCTCCTGTTATTGGATTTATATAGTAGAATTTATGTGTCCTACACTCAATATCTGAGGAAAGGGTTAGATTGAAATTTGAAATTCAAAGTCACTTGATTGTTTGACTCCTCTCACCATTTATATGACAATGATACAATACAGTAAGCAATAGCCTACCAGTCATAACTTGCTGCCGTGTCCTACCAGTCATAACTTGCTGCCGTGTCCTACCAGTCATAACTATGAACTTGCTGCCGTGTACATGTATCTTTAGGGGTTGTATCGAGTGTTCTTGATTGTGCTAGGATCTTTACTAGAGATGAGAGAAGTCTTGAAAAATTTGACTTGGCAAATTCGCCGAAGTTAGTCAACAAATTTGATTCGTAACAAAGAATTCGTCATGAATCACTATAAATCAGGTATACCCAGGCCACTCTGCCTTAGCGTACGGCCACATGGAGCGGCTGTGCTGCGGTTAGTTTGCAGCCATGCTGCAGTGAAGAACCGCACTGTATAGTCCTTCTTCATTGTTAATGGCTGCATGGCACCTTTAAACAGGGGTTTGGCTGGTTAGGTGGGGGGGGGGGGACAATATGCATATTATTGCTGTTCTTGCCTGCCATCTCCTGCAGGGTATTTGACAGTAAACACTGAATATTAATTATCTCTGGCATACCCACTTCTCCAACCCCAGTGCTCTCCTGCCCTACAGGTGGGAGCCCTTCTTCTGCCATTTTCTTTTCCTCCTTATCCACATCATCTAATATCGATGAGAATATATCACCAGGAACATCCAGCTCTCCTCTTTTCTAAGAAATGGAGACTTTGAAGGATTATTTGGAAGACGTAAAGCCAGCAAAAGATCAGGATGGTCATCATAAAGACCTGGCCCCCCCTAAGGGGTGCAGACTGGATGGTATTGGTTGGCACGCTGGCACCGGAATTATAAAGGCTTCTATCTTATTGATATTAAATTATATTTACTGCTGCTTTAGGAATGTAAAACTGACGCAGCATAAGTCTCCCTGCACTCTCCCTACAGTCTCCCTGCACTCTCCCTCTCCAATATTCTTCTATTAATCATTTATCCCTAGCGCATGAGTGCTTGCCACATGTTTCCCTACACTCAGCTCACAGAACAATGGCGGAGACCGTAAGGATGAGGGTTTTATAGGGCTGTGGTTTCACAGGGAACGACTGGCTGCACGGCATTATGGGTGATCTCGCATTCCCAGGCTTATTACTTTCACTTTGTAACATGTGTAGCCGCCATTTTAGGAAAAACTAATTCATTACCATGAAATTTGGATTTGTCGTGAATTAAAGTTTTCCTAAACTTGAGACCAAATTCCACTTCGAATGCTTAGTTTCATTCAACAGTAATCTTTACTATTTAGAGTATATATACCAAAGAGGAATCCCATACTATTCCCATGAGGAAGTCCATTGATAAAAGAGTAGTTAGTCCAGGTTGGCTCCATGCTGAGAAGTAATAACGTTGCGCTGTTTTTTCCTTTTCATAGGCAAAAAATTGTCAAACATATAGGCTGCAGGGAGGAACCACTATGAGAGTCATGCTACTACTCTCCAACAATGGGACTAAGGCTGACCATACACATGAAATCGTTTGGACAACAGCTATGTCTCCCATTACAACTATGCACGTGTTTGCTCAGTTTGGCATGTTTTGAACGTGGAAAGGAAAAAAAGCCACTGCCAGATCTCTGGCAGTTTTCTCCTTGAGAACATGGAGATTGGACAGTTGGATTTCAAATGCCATTGTTAGGGAATCATAAGGCCTCCTAAAGTCCATACACATTAGATGTCCAGCTGGTCAGACCAAAACCAGAGGGTTTGGCCAACATTTTTCTAATGTGTATGGTCTGTCATACCATAGCCCCAGGCTTGGGTATTATTACTATATTAACAAAAATTCTGTAAAGTTTCTATTATATTTAGCAAGATGTCTGCAATATAAAAACATGTCCAGTAAAACCTCATTTGGGTAGAACATTGAAATATTTGTCCATGTCACTCAAAATCTAGCTTCCTAAATTATGCAGGACCAAATCAGTTCTTCGATTCATTTTGGGCCTAAGTAAATTTGACTGTAATCCCAAGTCCCCTAATTGCCTCTTTTTTCTCTTGCTTTCTCTTGATTCTCCTGAACTGAATTAAAAAAATTGGAATTCTATAAAAGTTAAGTTTTTTTAGAAAAATTCAGGTGGAATTCTCAAATTTAAGAATCGATTAACTCATCTCTACATCCTAACTATGCTAGAATGTCATTGCCAGCTTCTCTGGTCTGTGGGAGGTTCTGCTTTCCCGTATGCCAGGGTATTAGACACCGGATATAGCTGAGAATCTCACCTAATAATTTTGATACTTACGGTGAAATGCAGTTGACACGCACTCCTCTGTCAATCCATTCTGTTCCCAATGTTTGTGTTAATTTCACCACTCCAGCTTTTGAGGTGTTGTATGCCAACTGCTTCTGTGGGTGTGGTACTACAAGAAAAAGTAGGAGGAATAATTTATTGATAATTTGATGCTGATTAAAGAGTTTACTAGAGAGAATCTTTGTACTGGATCCATGGTCAGAACAATGAATTAGCCATATTCAATATACCATTCAACTCTGAAACCTTTACCTAACCCAAGAACGATGGCCTGACAGCTGTGATGCACAACTCTCTCGATTTACTTCCATGGGACTTCTGAAAGCATCTGGATAAACGTCTAAGATGAAATACCCCTTAAACCACTAAAAAATTCCAGAAATATCAAACGTTACCCCATTTATCATCCCCCTAGACCATCACTAATAACTCACTGAACCATAGACATCAGATTTTCAGAAGGTCTTACCAAATTTAGCAGGATCGGATCTGCAGATAAATATCTCATATATGGTCTATGACCACCTATACAAAAATATGTGATGCCTGGTGCATTGATAAACTTGGAAGTATAAACAGGTGACATTTTACTTTGTCCTCTGTGGGAATTTGTCCCAACTCCCTGAAGGTCCTCGGAGTTCAGAAGATGACTTTATATATAGCCAAACACAGGTTGTGCATGTTCCCATTATTTTTCTCGTTTGTCCACTAGAATTTGACAAAATGATTGATGTTTTTTAAGGGATGAGATATAAATCAGATATAAATTGTCAGTGTGATGTTTTCCTTCAGGCCAGAATCCATTTTAATGTTAAATCCAACCTGTGCTTGACTCTCTCCCGGCGCTAGTGGAGTTACGACTATAATCTACCACTTCTATAACAAGATTTGCAAAAACAGCCTTTTTTTGTTGAAAGATTCTGTAGCAAATTCATCCTTCACGATTTTCCCCGTGGCGGTGAGCTGCTAAACACACATTTTATTAAACACATTTACAGAACAGTCATGAGCTCCCTCGTAGCCTTTCAGAAAACTCATTCAGTATTTGACCAGGCTCGTTTCAACCCTCGCAGAAGTTGTTATTTTGAGAGATGCTTTAGAGTAGGAAGGATAAGTCTCGGGAGGACTACAAGCGGCTGAGCAAAGAAGCTAAAGACCAGCTAGAGCAGGCTTAGGCAGCATAGGGATTTCCACACTACAAATCCCAGCATGTCCACTAGTCCTCTGGGAAGCTACTTTTACATATAATGTTTTCATATTAGAATCCCTTATCATACTGAACATTTCTGTCAAATCGGCAGGTGCAAGCTTGTAAATGGAATCCTGCCTTTAGCTATTGAGACAACCCAGACCATGGAGCTTCTTGGGGCTCAAAAGAAACCCAAGATACAAGATACTTGGGGGACATGAGGCCCTTGAAGGGATTGTCCAGGATTAGAAATACTTTTCTGCTTTGTTACAAGAAAAGTGCTTCACCTGCCTACAAGTTGTGCTTAGTACTGCAGGTCAGATCCATTTATGCAAATAGTGCCTAGCTGCGATCATGGACCTGCTTTTGGAAGAAAGCAGGCATGCTTTTCTAATCCTGAATGGATCTGCTTATGGTAAACGCGAAATTCGAAATACTGTATTTGTGAAAATATGACATCTACTATGTCCATTGGCAGTGTCCCCAAGCTAAAGTACCCCATCTCTCTGCTAAATGGTTAAAAGCAATTTGGTCATAACCAGCTGCAACTCCCTAAGATATGTAAACCAGCCATTGGGTACGGCCATGACCATGTAATAGGAATCATAAGGAGCAGGGAGGCAATGACCAAACCACACAATTTCTTAAATATCACTAATTTTGTATCAGTATTTACCATGATGTAGGGCAGTGATGGTGAACCTTTTACAGACCAAGTTCCCAAACTGTAATCCAAAATCCACATATTTATCGCAAAGCGCCAACACTGCAAATTAATCTGAATACTACAGTCCAATATAGTATAGCTATAATAGCCTGCCTACATTCAGAGCGCTGCTCGTGCTGTTCATAGCGTAGCCTTCACAGATGAATGGCAGGAAATGTCTAAGGCATATTGGTACACCATAGGCTTTTTCCAGGGTGTGGGTGCCCACAGAGAGGGCTCTGAGTGTCGTCTCTGAAACCTGTGCCATAGGCTCGCCACCATTGATGTAGGGGCTGTATACAGAGGAGTAACAAAAGGCTGTGTTCCTGTGTCTAAAGGGTCCAAAGACTCCTCTGATGGATGGGAGGACAGTATAGCCATAGTGTATAGACAATCACATAATTGACAATATCCATCCACAGCAATCTCTCAGATGGAAGGAAGCTGGGAGATAAGGTTATTCTTTAAGACGGTTGGTCCAATTTGAATTTGCCCTTACCTGGCTATTAAAATGTGGCCACATTAAAGAGTTTGTCTTGTAAAATTTATCTTGAAGACAATCAGTGCTCTAAAGGTTCATATGGGCGTCAGAGCAAAGAGGTGCTCTATACGAGCAGCTCTCTCTAGTGGATTTGGAATCCGTATGGCCAGCAACATGTTATACAACATTTTTAAATATGGCTAACCCTGGCACAATCAGAGGTTTTTCCGGGGTGCCAAGACTCAGACCCACTTTGATCACCTAAATGGAGTTGTCTATGACAAGTCAACCCCTTTCTGCTGTTCTGAAACCCACCTATGACAACTGGGAAAGGGATGTTGGACCTGTACCCAGAGGCAGATTTGGCATTTCTAGGGCCCCAAGCAAAGTTCCTGTATATCTGGGGGTCCCCATCACACCTTTAAACTCTGCCTCTTTGCACTGATAAGCTCCACCCATGGCTGTCCGCTAAGCTGTACTCTCAGCCTTGCAGTGAACCGGGGCACTTCTGCTACTGCTCTAAAGCTGGGAAGGGACACCCCTGGCCTTCCTTGCAGCTGGTATGCCCACCCCTTTAAGTGCTGTTTTCAGCCAACCGCTTGTTGCCAAAAGGGCCGTCACTGACGTCTGGGGCCCCAAACATTTGCTTGGTTTGCATGGTGGTAAAGTCCTCCACTGCCTGTAATGGCGGAAGTATTGTTTACCACATATCTTTGCTAAAAACAGCATCATTTTTTACCAAATTGGATAAAACAAGGACTTATACTTTCTGATTATTTTTTAAATGTTTGGGTAAAATGTTTTTGAACTGAAACATACAATCTGCTAATGTAAAATTGGAAAAACTATTGGTCGTGCTACAAAAATTCTTCATGTGGTCCCGGCCTTAAAGGCGTTTGTCCAGATATAGAAACATGTCTACTGTCTTCCAAAAACAGCACCACACCTATCCACAGGTTAGCTGCGGTATTGCAGCTTAGCCTCGTTTAATGGAGCTAAAATGCAATACCAGATATATCCCTTTGTCGGCGAGTCGCTCTTTCTTGAAGAGAGCAGCCATATTTTTTCTAATCCTGAACAACTTCTTACAGAGACAAAGATGGCTATTGGGAAAGTCATGACCTTGCATGACGCAAGTTGTCCAAAAAGACGTAGATAATGCCACACAATGCAGTTTTTGGTGTGTTTCTCCTGTGCACCACCATCCCCTCTGCTCCCCCGTGTGTGAACTCGACCTTAACCACTAAGTCAACTCATTTCAATACTTAATTATTTATAAGGTGCACATTTACCTTTAACAACTCCCAATACCTTGTAATAATTTCCACATATAAATTCGCAGCCAGCCATTAGTTAATGACTTCTCAAAAAAAATTATAATTGTAACCTTTTTTAGAGTTTTGAGTATTTCAACCCCCCCCCCCCCCAAAAAAAATAAAAAAATTTAAATTGGAAGGAAAAAAAATTCTGTTTTTAATTATAAATAGGACAGGTGGCTCAGACACTTAACCAAGGACTCGTAACACAATTATAAATGCATTTTTGAAGAAACGTTTATAGTCGCTTTGTAATAAACTGCACAGAATGCTGTCGAATGTCATACTGGGCACTGTAAAAGTAAATGGTATTCCCAAAGAAAATAAAAAAGGCTGCATATTTATATAACATTCAGCAGATGGATGTAATATTAACTTAGTGGTTTTGTGTTGTAGTTTTATGGCCGCTAGATTTTCTTGCCTAACTTGGCAGCTCAAAGCACCGTTTGATTTTTGGATTTGGACAATACTGAAACAGATGTCCAGACCAATAAAATAAATTCCTGAAGGGCTATGCTTAATTTGTGTAATTGATCAATTTTTGTTCCATGGGCCTCGAATCACCAGAAAGTAACTGCCTTCCAGATTAGCTCAGCAGTCGGGATTTTTCTCCATATGTTACAATGGTTTATTGGCTCTCGGACGACACCGCTGATACAGCGAGGCTGGTCGAGGCACCTGTTGGCAACTATAAAGAGGTTTAACAACTGGCGTTACAGTCTGGAAGGGAACGAAACTTACTAGACAAATAATGCACATAATTCTCGCTTGAAGTGCCAGGTTTGTGTGACCAACAGTCCCCAGTTAGGGCCAGGGAAGGAGTTTACTTAAAGGGTCAAGGGTCACGGGTGGCTTCACAGAAATTAGGGGTTGTATGCATTAGATATAAATTAGATTGAAAGATTAAGTTAAAGGGCTCTGGTGGGCGCCATTTGCATCCACCATTTGACGGATCCAGCTCTTCTGTTATTAGCACAGATGTGAACACACCAATAGATAGATTGATATTTTTTAGATAAATATAAAGACAGATATGAGCAGTGTTGGACTGGGGTACCTACCTAGGGCCCACCAATGAAGGCTATGTACAGCTTGGTAGGCAATTTTTTTTTTTATGATTGCATTTTACTCAATTGTTGGCTAAAAATCATATTTTCAATTGGCCTTTATTAAAAAAATATTGAGCCATTCTGTCACAAAGGGTTAGCTGTTTTTCTAACTGTGTGACTGGTACTTTTACTTTCACATTGTGCCATGTAATACACTTTACCTCTAAAGTACTAAGAGTTCATAAACACTTATTTAAACCACATTCTTATCAGTAAGATAAGAACTGAGCTATAATAAGTGTTGAGGAGGTCAGAGATCAGAGATAGGGAGCCTGTCCCCAACCAACGAAAGACAAAGAAAATCCAGAGGCTGCTTTTAGGGCATCTCAGCTCTGTACAGAAAAAAGGGCTCCATATTATTTAATAAAGACCAATTAAAAAAATGATTTTTAGCTCAAACTGAGTACAATGCAATAATAAAAATATATAAAAAAAATTGCCCCCAAAGGTGTACATAGCCTTTAAATTCATTCTGGGAGCCCACTGTAAAGCTACATGCATACTACTTGCACACACTACCCAGTTTTTTATATCAACACAGGCAATGTACTGTATAGCCAGCCTATCTATATGTCAGTCTACTGTGCCATGTGCAACTTGAGCAGGGGGTGGGGGACTAGGGTCCCACCTTGCTCAGGGGCCCACCGGGGGATTCACCTGTACCCCTGTGGGCCAGTCCGAGCCTGCATATGAGATAGCTAGATAGATATGAGATAAATAGTAGATAGGCATATACAGTAGACAGATACATAGTTGCCATATTCCATGCTATAAGTCATGACAACATTGGTACTGCACATGTGTATTATTACTTTAACAAGAAATTGCAAACTTACATGTAACATAGTAACATAGTACATAAAGCCGAAAAAAGATATTTGTCCATCCAGTTCGGCCTGTTATCCTGCAAGTTGATCCAGAGGAAGGCAAAAAAAACAAAACTGTGAGGTAGAAGCCAATTTTCCCCACTTAATTCCTTCCCGACTCCAATCAGACAATCAGAATAACTCCCTTGATCAACGACCCCTCTCTAGTAGCTATAGCCTGTAATATTATTACGCTCCAGAAATACATCCAGGCCCCTCTTGAACTCTTTTAGTGAACTCACCATCACCACCTCCTCAGAGAGAGTTCCATAGTCTCACTGCTCTTAGGCCTCTTTCACACGACCGTTTTTTGCTTTCTGTATACGGTCCGTATACGGAACTATTCATTTAAATGGTTCTGCCAAAAAAAACAACGAATGTGCTCCGTATGTATTCCGTTTCCGTATTTCCGTTCCATTGAAAGATACAATATGTCCTATTATTGCCCTCAAATCACGTTCCGTGGCTCTATTTAAGACAATGGGTCCGCAAAAAAAACGGAACACATACGGAAATGCATATGTATGTCTTCCGTATCCGTTCCGTTTTTGCGGAACCATCCATTGAAAATTTTATGCCCAGCCCAATTTTTTCTATGTAATTACTGTATACTGTTCATGCCATGCGGAAAAACGGAACAGAAACGGAAACACAACGGAAACAAAAAACGGAACAACAGATCCATGAAAAACGGACTGCAAAATACTGAAAAAGCCATACGGTCGTGTGATTGAGGCTTTACCATGTAAGAAAAACAAAATGAGCAAAAGCCCCACATTTTTGCAATTGTCAAATCCTTGATTATAAATTTATAGGAGCAAGACACAATATTAATGAGCTCTTATCTCCTCAGTTTGCACAGGTGCACCACTCAGACACAGGTTAAGGAGGCCGTAAATGTTTGCTAATATATTTTTTGACCTGATACATAGTGTCAATGATTTGCCACTTTCCGATACATGCTTAATTAAATCAGATGGCATGATTACTAATTAAACTATGAATTCCAAAGCCCGACTGTCAACTCTCATCACTCACCTATTAAACTTGCCATAGACGCGGTATTAATTATCTTCCCATATCCCTGACTCAGCATTATGCGGCCTGCAGCCTGTAAAGAGAATTGCAGAAATGACATATGACCCCTTTTTGGAGGATGATATTATCATCATATTGTACCTTTCCCCGAAATATAAAATAAAAAAAATCTTTGTTGTTTCTTTGGAAATTACAAATAAAAATACAGTGTGACATGAAATAAAAAATACTTAAAAAACAACACTAAATAATCAGGATTAATATACTCTGTATGCTTTTTAAAAAAATAAAATAAATACAGTTACTGTTCTCAAAATTTTTAAGTTGTATAGAAAAATGTCAACATACATAACATTTTGGCTTGTGGCATTTTTTTTTACCTGTTCTGGGTCATAAATTCTGGTGCTTCAAAAGAGTCACAAAATAATAAAATAAAAAAATAAAAAACACCATGCAGCAAACAGTGGCCCAGATTTACTAATGTGTCTGCAACAAAGATCCATCTAAAAAGTGGCACACAATTGTGCAATTTGGAACATCTAGGGTTTTGACATGCTCAACAAGGGGTGGGGCTTGGTGGTTGGGGGAGGGACTTCATGGGGAAGGGTCAAGGCCTATAATTGCACCAAAATTTTGATGCAAAAATCTGTCTCAGAGTGTCAAAAAGTGTCTGTCCCTGCTCCAGATTTATCATCTAGCCTGAGCCCCTGTGATAAATCTGGTGCAGGTCTACACGTACGCCATCTTTAGAATTAGTAAGTCTGGGCCAGTGTTTTTTTACTTTGACTTTTAAAATGCAGAAATGAAAATCCGTGGGAGATTTACTAAGATGTGCATTTCATATTCCAGTCTTAGAGGGGTTGTCCACCCGTTATTTTTTGAATTTTTTTAATATTGTGCACAGTGGGTTAAAAATAGAAAATAAAGAAGTGATACTTACTTTCACCGATCCCCGCCATTGTCGTTCTAACTGACAATTGTTGTTGTTCTCCCTTACCTGGTCCTGGCTCATTATGTTGGTAATGCCTGGAGATGCCTGCTGAGCCAATCACTTGCCGATGTGGGTCACCGCTATGAACAATGCCAGTTTAAACCCTGCCATCTAGCTATAGCTCTAGACAGACCCTTCTAACTAGAGATGAAAAATTCGATTCGGCTGAATTATTTTATCACTAAAATGCAATAGTGGGGAACGGCGCCTCCCACCTATTATTAAACCCCTCAGATGCCTCAATCATTAGTGATCACTACATCTGAGGTTACAATTTAGGCCTTTTTCAGGGGTTAATCAGGATGAAAATAATAAATACTCACCTTATCCATTTGCACGCGTAGAGGCCGGCGCAGCCATCTTCATGGAAGACACCGTGCAAAATCATCACATCATCACGCTGGCCGCGCACGGTGACGTCATCACTAATGACGTCACCACTCCCGGCCAGCGCGTCGGCATGGTGATGTCATACGTCACCCCACGCGAGATTTTGCGCTGTAACTTCAATCAAGACGGCCACGATGGCCTCTTCACGTACAAATGGATGAGGTGAGTATTTTTTTTTTGTTTTTACTGCCTTTTTTAGGAAAAATTGATTCGTTACCACAAAGCACAAGGAAATTTAGCTTTGTGGTGAATCAAATTTTTCCTGAAATTTGGATCCAAATCAGTTTGTTTGACTTTGCTTCTCTCAACACTACTTCTAACTATACAAGTCAAATGTGGAATATTTATCAAGCCTTTTTATAAATTTGCCACAGAAAAAAAAACTTGACATTTGCTCTATAAGTTGCTCCGTTTCCTGTCTTTACTAACTGTAAACCTTGCCCCGCCACATTCCATCTAACTCCACCCACTTGAGGTGTCACTTTTCAAAAGTGCAGAGAAATAAGTAAAGTCACAAATTTTAGCTTAAATACAATGTGTGCGAAAATGTGTGACTTTTGTTTTTACAACCCCAAGGCCCAATTTCAGAAACTTTGGTTTGCTTCGTAAGATGCAAATAAATGTAAACAAAAAACGGAATACAATGATTTACAAAACTCATAGACCTGTACTTTATTCATAGAAGATCATAGAACACATATCAGATGTTGAAAGTGAGACATTTTAGACCTCTTTCACACGGGCGTTGCGGGAAAAGGTGCGGGTGCGTTGCGGGAACATGTGCGATTTTTGTAACATTGTAATGCGTTTTGCACTCGCGTGAGAAAAATCGTGCATGTTTGGTACCCAAACCCGAACTTCTTCACAGAAGTTCGGGCTTGGGATCGGTGTTCTGTAGATTGTATTATTTTCCCTTATAACATGGTTATAAGGGAAAATAATAGCATTCTGAATACAGAATGCATAGTAAAATAGCGCTGGAGGGGTTAAAAAAATAATTTAAAAAAATTTAACTCACCTTAGTCCACTTGATCGCGCAGCCGGCATCTCTTCTGTCTCCTTCTTTGCTGATTGCAGGAAAAGGACCTGTGGTGACTTCACTCCGGTCATCACATGGTCCATCACATGATCCATCACCATGTGATGGATCATGTGATGACTGGAGTGACGTCACCACAGGTCCTTTTCCTGCAATCAGCAAAGAAGGAGACAGAAGAGATGCCGGCTGCGCGATCAAGTGGACTAAGGTGAGTTAAATATTTTTTATTTTTTTTTAACCCCTCCAGCGCTATTTTACTATGCATTCTGTATTCAGAATCCTATTATTTTTCCTTATAACCATGTTATAAGGGAAAATAATAAAGATCGGGTCCCCATCCCGATCGTCTCCTAGCAACCGTGCGTGAAAATCGCATCGCATCCGCACTTGCTTGTGGATGCGCGCGATTTTCACGCAACCCCATTCATTTCTATGGGGCAAAAACACAGAAATGAAGTGGCAATTCTGGAGGAGCTGCTCAGCCCCTGACACTGTGGCGTGTCTTTTATTGGGGGAGCAGCCCCACCGCATGTGGACCGCAATAATCGACTAACCCCAGCAAAATATGCATACAATGGAGGACGTCGACGCGGTCCACATGCACCACAAGAGCAAACTACACAGAATGTAGCAAATAAACATATGAAACACAGAGAGGAAATGCACCAAACAGAAATGCTACTGACTATACTGGGAAGTCATACATGCAGGTATTAAAAGCTGAGACTTTCGCCAATATGTTCCAGTCAGGAAGATATCGGAGCCCATCAATGCACCACGTCACGGTCACTCAGCATGGCAAAGGGTCCTAGCCGCTACTCTAACTATGGTGTGAACATGGTCTGGGGGTGATATAATTCAGCACACAGCCAAGCCTCCACACAAAGGCCCAGCATGAATACTGTGGTAGTACAATGTGAATGAGGCCAGGCCGTGAGCCACACCTATGCCAGACCATGTGATGGAAGTTACCAGGTGCAACAGAGTGTCCAAACACACTCAAATCTAACAAGACAAAAACACAGAAATGAAGTGGCAATTCTGGAGGAGCTGCTCAGCCCCTGACACTGTGGCGTGTCTTTTATTGGGGGAGCAGCCCCACCGCATGTGGACCGCAATAATCGACTAACCCCAGCAAAATATGCATACAATGGAGGACGTCGACGCGGTCCACATGCACCACTCTGTTGCACCTGGTAACTTCCATCACATGGTCTGGCATAGGTGTGGCTCACGGCCTGGCCTCATTCACATTGTACTACCACAGTATTCATGCTGGGCCTTTGTGTGGAGGATTGGCTGTGTGCTGAATTATATCACCCCCAGACCATGTTCACACCATAGTTAGAGTAGCGGCTAGGACCCTTTGCCATGCTGAGTGACCGTGACGTGGTGCATTGATGGGCTCCGATATCTTCCTGACTGGAACATATTGGCGAAAGTCTCAGCTTTTAATACCTGCATGTATGACTTCCCAGTATAGTCAGTAGCATTTCTGTTTGGTGCATTTCCTCTCTGTGTTTCATTTCTATGGGGCCTGCGTTACGTGAAAAACGCACAAAGAGGAGCTTGCTGCGATTTTCACGCAACGCACAAGTGATGCGTGAAAATCACCGCTCGTGTGCACAGCCCCATAGAAATGAATGGGTCGGTATTCAGTGCGGGTGCAATGCGTTCAACTCACGCATCGCATCCGCGCGGAATACTCGCCCGCGTGAAAGGGGCCTTACCCTTTCATGAAAAAAATGATCTCTTTTAGAACTCAATGGAAGTAACTCATCTATAAAAAGTTAGGATAAGGCCATGTCTACCACTTCGTAGCATGTAACTAAAATATGGGTGTATGGGATTTACAAATCACTGCATTCTGTTTTCATTTACATTTATTTATTTACATTTTAGAATGAATTTCATTTTCTACCATCTATCATAATAGAGCACAGAAGTAACAATTCCAGTTGAAATGCTCAGAGTGAATGCAGCCTAACATTAGGAAATGGTACCTGAGTTGAAATCCCTTTGAATTTGGCCTCAACCAACCACGTTCTATAGATTTATCAATGGAAAAAGGAGAAATCTCCAAATTAATTAGCAGTTTCAGCTGTTAATCCTAATTAACGATTAGGCAACAGCCCAGAAAGGCCACACTTCAAAGTGCATTTAAAGTATTAATTTACTTAGCATCAGAGAAGCGCTGAATGAGCCCGTTAATACTCTAGATTTGTTGCTCCTTCAAACCGGGCCCCACCCGATAACACTTAAAGGGTTCAGTTATCAGTGCTACATTAATTAACTAAAAGTGCTTTATAATTTATTCACTATTGTGCCAATTATGCTGAGCGGAGAATGCTGGAAGAAAACAAACCAGTACACATCACTTCCATCCTTGCTTGTGCCTGTGGTTCATAGATCTGAGGTCAGGCCCATGCTGGTTTGTCTATTTCTGAATACGGTGCGTTGTCCGAAACCTTTAGGCCCAATGGCACTGAAATTCTGGCAGATTTAAAATGCTCGATGGGATACTCATTTTGACAAGCAAAAAAGAACCAGTAAATGCTAATAATAAAAAAAAAAATTATGCAAACATGTCACTGCTGCCTACAAGATCAACACACTCCGCTTCTAGTGCCATCATTATTGTTGTTATTTCATTGGCTTCGATCCCTACCCAATTCATGACACTTTGTACCCGGTTGCCAGTGTAGGGAGAGGTTGCTGTGTGGAGCAGGGACACCAAACGCTAGATAATAGGGCCACAAAAGTCCTTTTAAGCACTAGTATAGGTGTGCTATCGATAGGTGTGATACACAGAGGGGTGCGATATACTTATAATATACTTTTATAATGAGTCAAAAACACATAGATCTATATAGTGATCACCTGGAAGTCAGGGGCTAGGGGCTAGGGGCTTACTAGGGCCATTTTTATATAGGGTAAGGTTCCGGACGGGGTCGCTCTTATCAGGGCGTGTGGTCTGTGGTTAGGCTATCAGGGCCAGAATAGCACCCCCCTGTAGGGCAATATCAGGGACAGTTCTTTGCCCACCCTGTCCTTCAATACCACATCATCATCTAAGCCCAGGGATGGATGGTTTTATGCTTTCCCTCCGGGATTCATGGATGTGCACTGGAACCCCCCGGATTGCGGTAGGACATATGGTTTCGGATTTGGTGCCGCCGAGCGCTTGTTATTGCCGACCACATCTATGCTTTTTGGTTAACTTTAATAATTTCATTTATTTTCATTTTGAAGGATATCTTTTCCATTCACATGTCCGCAAAATGGGTCCGCATCCGTTCCGCAATTTTGGGAAAATATGTCACCG
>NC_053397.1:22995568-22998068 GCF_905171765.1 Bufo bufo
ACTGCTACTGTTGCTACTACTACTACTACTGCTACTTCTGCTACTGCTGCTATTACTAATACTACTGCTACTGCTACTAATGCTACTGCTGCTACTGCTACTACTACTGCTACTACTACTGCTGCTACTACTGCTGCTACTACAGCTACGACTGCTGCTACTACTACCGCTGCTACTACTACCGCTGCTACTACTACTATTACTACTGCTGCTACTATGCTACTGCTACTACTGCTAATGCTACTACTGCTATTACTACTGCTACTACTATTGCTACTACTACTACTGCTACTACTGCTAGTGCTTTGACTACTACTGCTACTACTGCTTATACTGATACTACTACAACTACTACTATTGCTACTACTGCTGCTACTGCTTCTGCTACTACTAATACTACTATTGCTACTGCTATTACTGCTGATACTGCTACTAATGCTACTACTGCTACTGTTTCTACTACTACTAGTGCTACTACTGCTACTTCTGCTGCTGCTGCTACTGCTACTACCACTACTACTGCTACTACTTCTACTACTAATACTACTGCTACTACTACCGCTGCTACTACTACTACTACTACTATTACTACTGCTGCTACTACTACTGCTGCTACTACTACTATTGCTACTACTACTGCTACTACTACTGCTGCTGCTACTACTGCTACTGCTACTACGGCTTTTACTACTACTGCTACTGCTGCTGCTACTACTGCTACTACGGCTTTTACTACTACTACTACTGCTACTACTACTACTGCTACTACCACTACTACTGCTACTACTAATACTACTGCTACTACTACTGCTACTACTGCTGCTACTACTACCACTGCTGCTACATCACGGATCGGGTTGACAGATTACTGGGAGGGGCTGGAGAAGATCCAGCGGTCATGGTCCATGTCGGAACCAATGACAAAGTTAGGGGTAGGTGGAGAGTCCTTAAAAAATTTCAGGGATTTAGGTCAAAAGCTTAGGGCAAGGACCTCAAAGCTAGTATTTTCCGAAATACTGCCTGTAACACAGGCCACACAAGAAAGGCAGCGGGAGATTAGGGAGATTAACAAGTGGTTCAAGAACTGGTGTAGGAAGGAGGGGTTTGGGTTCCTGGAGAAGGGGGCCGACTTCTCTGTACAGGCTCTATCGTAGGGACGAGCTGCACCTCAATGGGGAAGGGGCAGCTGTGTTGGGGGAGAAGATGGCTAGAAGGTTAGAGGAGTGTTTAAACTAGGGACTGGGGGGGAGGGTAATTACATTATAGGATGGGAAGATACTGCAGATAGAGACCGGGGGCAAGGTAATGGGACTGGGGGAGGAATGGAAGGAGGGACTAGAACAGTTCAGAAGGAAAGGTGTAGGGTAAAAAATATACATAAACCTCTTAATTGTATGTATACTAATGCCAGAAGCCTGACTAATAACACTGGGGAGCTGGAATTAGTGATGTGTGAGGAGGACTATGACATAGTGGGAATAACTGAGACATGGCTGGATGATAACTATGACAGTGGGAATAACTGAGACATTGCTGGATGATAGCTATGACTGGGCAGTTAATGTACAGGGTTACAGTCTGTTTAGAAAGGATCGTCAAAACCGGAGGGGGGAGGGTCTGCCTTTATATAAAGTCCTGTCTAAAGCCCACAGTCCGAGAAGATATAAGTGAGGGACATGAACATGTGGAGTCACTGTGGGTAGAGATACATGGAGCTAAAAACAACAATAAATTACTAATAGGAGTTTACTATAAACCGCCTAATATACCAGAGTCCACAGAAATCTACTACTAAACGAGATAGACGGCAAATCATAATGAGGTGGTTATTATGGGGGACTTCAACTACCCAGATATAGACTGGGAAACTGAAACTTGTATATCTTATAAAGGAAACAGGTTCTTGGCAATAACCAAAGACAATTACCTCTCCCAACTGGTTCAGGACCCGACTAGAGGGACGGCCATACTGGACTTAGTATTAACCAATAAACCTGACAGAACAGATGTGCAGGTCGGGGGAAACCTGGGAAATAGTGACCATAAAGTAATAACCTTCCAATTGTCATTCAAAAGAGCATTTCTACAGGGAGGAACAAAAATACCGAACTTCAAACAAGCTAAATTTAGCCAACTAAGAGAGGCCATAGGCCTAACTAACTGGGACAAAGTCCTCAAAAATAAAAATAAAGCCACAAAATGGGATATCTTTAAAAGCATCCTAAAATCTCATTGTGAGAGGTACATACCGTATGGGAATAAAAGGTTAAGGAACAAAAAGAAAACAATGTGGATAAATAGAACTATAAAGAAAGCAATAAATGACAAAAAGAAAGCATATAAATCACTAAAACAGGAGGATAGCACGGAAGCACTGAAAAACTATAAGGAAAGAAATAGAACATGTAAAAAACAAATAAAAGCGGCCAAACTAGAGACCGAGAGATTAATTGCCAAAGAGAGTAAAACTAACCCTAAAATGTTCTTCAATTATATAAAT